>NC_060119.1:308109920-308149920 GCF_021461395.2 Schistocerca americana | reverse complement strand
ATCCTGCCTCAGGCATGGATGTATGTGATGTCCTTAGGTTAGTTAGGTTTAAGTAGTTCTAAGTCTAGGGGACTCACGACCTCAGATGTTAAGTCCCACAGTGCTTAAAGCCATTTGAACCATTTTTGAGCCCATCGTGTGCTCGATCACCAGCTGCACGTTCATCTGGCCTCTCTGATGCCAGTCCACGCACGGTGGCACAGGACAGTGGAGCAGCAAGTCAGGAATACATCTCCCGTCCCCGTTCTGTCCGCCTCGCCACCAGCTGCCGAGTTCGCCGCCCTCCTCGCAGCGTGTGTCGCTGGCCAGTGGTAGCGTGCTGCTCGGCTCTGTCCGCCGTCTCCCGGCGACCACAGTTACCTGCAGGCAGCCACGCCACGCTCGTGTTCGCCGTTCTGTCCGCAACTCTGCTCTCCTACTTAGAGCCCTCTGCTCCCCCTCTCAGATACCGATTATGTACTCCAGCTGCTTAGCTCGTGTCTCTGAAAAACAGCCGAAAACTACTGGAAGACCCCGATCCAGCGAGATCAGTACTACGACACGGCTCACTGAGGTTGAAGAAGTCCTGAAACCACAGCTAATTAGAAAGTTTCTCATTTACTCTTCCTCAGTACCTTGCAATCTGTACAACAAATGTACCCGTAAAAAATTGTCCCCAATAAACATGTACCTTGCAGAGATAGCGTTGCTTGCGTGCCTCAACATGTAGAAGCCGAGCTCGGGGAAGATCAGTTTCGTTTCCGGAGAAACGTTTAAATTGAGAGGTAATACCGGCCCGACGACTTGTCTCAGAGGATAGGTTGAAGCCAGATTGCGGTTATAAGAGTCGAACGACATGATTGGGATGCATTAGTGATAAGGAGTTACACAGTGCTGTAACACATACTAGGAGCTATTCAGTCTGTACAATCAGTAACAAGCAAAGGTATCCAAGAGAAGTGCGAGAATGGTGAAGGAATAAATGAGGTTAGCCAGTAACATGAAATTCTGTCAGTGACGGTAAATGGCTTGAATAAATGAGGTTAGCCAGTAACATGAAATTCTGTCAGTGACGGTAAATGGCTTGGGTTGGGTTGCTGAGTTTGTTTGTGAGAGTGGACCAAACAGCGAGGTCCGATCGGATTAGGGAAAGATGGGCAAAGAAATCGGCCATGCCCTTTCAAACGAAAGATCCTGGCATTTGCCTGAACCGATTTAGGAAAGTCACGAAAAACCTAAATCAGCATGGCCGGACGTGGGTTTGAACCGTCGTCCTCCCGAATACGTGTCTGTTATGGTAACCACTGTGCCACCTCTCTCAGTAAATGGAACAGCAGTTAAAAGAAATCGGTAGTGTCTTGAAATTAGATTATAAGATGAACATTAACAAAAGTAGGGACAGTGAATCAAACGATGATGTGGGAAATAGATTAGGGTCTGAAACATATCAGCAGAACATGAATTTTCTTATTTGAGTACAAAAATAACCGACAATGACCGAAGTCGACTGAATATAATATGCAGTCTGATAGCAAAGAGAAAAGCGTTTCTGAAAAGAAAGATACTATAACATCTGATATAAATTTCAATGTAGCGATCATTTTCTGAAAGTAATTGTCTGCCTCTAACGAACAGAATCGGGGAAATAAAATATTTGTGGCAGCGTATGAGTAAAAGAAGGATTCGGTTGGTAGGATACATCCTGCGGCATCAAAGAATTC
The DNA here is from genome assembly GCF_021461395.2 of Schistocerca americana. Lineage (NCBI taxonomy): Eukaryota > Metazoa > Arthropoda > Insecta > Orthoptera > Acrididae > Schistocerca > Schistocerca americana. The sequence goes on along the minus strand of NC_060119.1, from coordinate 308,148,220 downwards.
GCAATTTGGTAATGGGGGAATCTGTGGGACGGGGTTAACACTGTACGCGGATATCACCTCTGGAATACAGTAAGCCACAGGTGCGGAAAGGAGGAGGCTTCTAAAGGAGAGACAAGCCTGGAGAGCAGCATCAAATCAGTTTTCGGACTGAAGATCTCAACAACAGTACAACCTCACAACAGTCGAACTCACTGTATATTGAAGATGCCTCGCAACAGATCAACGGAAAGATGTGGTGCTATGTTGAGTACCTCAAAACGGTGGGACGTCGGGAAGTCATGCAGGCGGCAAAGTCGTCAAGGAAGCGTGTAGTGGCGGTGTTGCAACTCAGCGTTTCCCCTGCACGCAGTCATCGCGATAAAGGATACAAGGGCCGTTCGTCAGTAGGAAGACGAGGGGTTGGTGGTGGTGAAAAAGAAATGTGGTCAGTTAGTTGCTGTAAAGCTCATGGAAGTCACACCATACCGTGGAAGGAAGTGATGCTCGCCAGACTAAGAACAAAAAAGTGGCGTATCATTTCTTCCTCCTGTGGGATGCTCCTCCGATATATTAATCTCCTGTAATACCACTTTCGGTGCAGTAGAACATAAAGACGAAAGTAATTTTGACATGACGTGTCACAGCCAAGTGACACAATTTTGCGAATTTTTTTGTTTATTCATAGACGCAATGACATTCTTATGACAAAATAATTGATCACTTACTCCATGACAAAATTCCTTTTTTTCCAAAATGACAATTTTATGAACCTTGGACGAGACATAAAAATAACTCTTACAGTATAGTGTCAGACGAACACAACTGACACATTTTTTCGAAGAAAATAACTACGATGAAGTCAACGCTGTTTATAATTTCCCCTGCACAATACAAACCCCGGGACTCGGTTCTCAGTATGGTGTCTGATCACCATGGACGATAATACTCTTCTGGTGTGTGCTCCCATGCTGGTCGCACGATTGGTAAAGAGCTCTTGTGGTGGGGCGTCCCATTACTCCACCAGCGCGATTGACGACTCCTGGATAGTCTGTTTTGCATGGTGGCGTGCTGCAATGTCTCCGCAACGGGATTTAAGTCGGGGGGAATGGTCAGGCCAATCCATTTGCCAAATATCCTCTCGTTCCAAGGGCTCCACCTGTTGTGTTGGCAGAAGAGCCAACACCGTGTTACTAGAGGAGGCCGAAATGCACGCGTTTTAGCTCACGTAGGCTGGCTTGAGGAGGGAAGAACTATACTGACGTGAGGTCTGGAACATGACAAGGAATTAGAATTCAGAAAGCGGACGTATTTAGCTTGATACTTAACTTTAATCCATTAATGATGAACGTCGCTCTTGACGGTACATGATTCACAATATTATCTGTTCAGGTTATAGTAACTAAATATGGCGCCTTGCTAGGCCGTAGCAAATGACGTAGCTGAAGGCTATGCTAAACTGTCGTCTCTGCAAATGAGAGCGTACGTAGACATTGAACCATCGCTAGCAAAGTCGGCTGTACAACTGGGGCGAGTGCTAGGGAGTCTCTCTAGACTAGACCTGCCGTGTGGCGGCGCTCGGTCTGCAAACACTGATAGTGGTGACACATCTACATCTACATTTATACTCCGCAAGCCACCCAAAGGTGTGTGGCCGAGGGCACTTTACGTGCCACTGTCATTACCTCCCTTTCCTGTTCCAGTCGCGTATGGTTCGCGGGAAGAACGACTGTCTGAAAGCCTCCGTGCGCGCTCTAATCTCTCTAATTTTACATTCGTGATCTCCTCGGGAGGTATAAGTAGGGGGAAGCAATATATTCGATACCTCATCCAGAAACGCACCCTCTCGAAACCTGGCGAGCAATCTACACCGCGATGCAGAGCGCCTCTCTTGCAGAGTCTGCCACTTGAGTTTATTAAACATCTCCGTAACGCTATCACGGTTACCAAATAACCCTGTGACGAAACGCGCCGCTCTTCTTTGGATCTTCTCTATCTCCTCTGTCAAACCGATCTGGTACGGATCCCACACTGATGAGCAATACTCAAGTATAGGTCGAACGAGTGTTTTGTAAGCCACCTCCTTTGTTGAAGGACTACATTTTCTAAGCACTCTCCCAATGAATCTCAACCTGGTACCGCCTTACCAACAATTAATTTTATATGATCATTTCACTTCAAATCGTTCCGCACGCATACTCCCAGATATTTTACAGAAGTAACTGCTACCAGTGTTTGCTCCGCTATCATATAATCATACAATAAAGGATCCTTCTTTCTATGTATTCGCAATACATTACATTTGTCTATGTTAAGGGACAGTTGCCACTCCCTGCACCAAGTGCCTATCCGCTGCAGATCTTCCTGCATTTCGCTACAATTTTCTAATGCTGCAACTTCTCTGTATACTACAGCATCATCCGCGAAAAGCCGCATGGAACTTCCGACACTATCTACCAGGTCATTTATATACATTGTGAAAAGCAATGGTCCCATAACACTCCCCTGTGGCACGCCAGAGGTTACTTTAACATCTGTAGACGTCTCTCCATTGATAACAACATGCTGTGTTCTGTTTGCTAAAAACTCTTCAATCCAGCCACACAGCTGGTCTGATATTCCGTAGGCATTTACTTTGTTTATCAGGCGACAGTGCGGAACTGTATCGAATGCCTTCCGGGAGTAAAGGAAAATAGCATCTACCTGGGAGCCTGTATCTAATATTTTCTGGGTCTCATGAACAAATAAAGCGAGTTGGGTCTCACACGATCGCTGTTTCCGGAATCCATGCTGATTCCTACATAGTAGATTCTGGGCTTCCAAAAACGACATGATACTCGAGCAAAAAACCTGTTCTAAAATTCTACAAGAGATCGACGTCAGAGATATAGGTCTATAGTTTTGCGCATCTGCTCGACGACCCTTCTTGAAGACTGGGACTACCTGTGCTCTTTTCCAATCATTTGGAACCCTCCGTTCCTCTAGAGACTTTCGGTACACGGCTGTTAGAAGGGGGGCAAGTTCTTTCGCGTACTCTGTGTAGAATCGAATTGGTATCCCGTCAGGTCCAGTGGACTTTCCTCTATTGCGTGATTCCAGTTGTTTTTCTATTCCTTGGACACTTATTTCGATGTCAGCCATTTTTTCGTTTGTGCGAGGATTTAGAGAAGGAACTGCAGTGCGGTCTTCCTCTGTGAAACAGCTTTGGAAAAAGGTGTTTAGTATTTCAGCTTTACGCGTGTCATCCTCTGTTTCAATGCCATCATCATCCTGGAGTGTCTGTATATGCTGTTTCGAGCCACTTACTGATTTAACGTAAGACCAGAACTTCCTAGGATTTTCTGTCAAGTCGGTACATAGAATTTTACTTTCGAATTCACTGAACGCTTCACGCATAGCCCTCCTTACGCTAACTTTGACATCGTTTAGCTTCTGTTTGTCTGAGAGGTTTTGGCTGCGTTTAAACTTGGAGTGAAGCTGTCTTTGCTTTCGCAGTAGTTTCCTAACTTTGTTGTTGAACCACGGCGGGTTTTTCCCGTCCCTCACAGTTTTACTCGGCACGTACCTGTCTAAAACGCATTTTAAGATTGCCTTGAACTTTTTCCATAAACACTCAACATTGTCAGTGTCGGAACAGAAATTTTGGTTTTGATCTGTTAGGTAGTCTGAAATCTGCCTTCTATTACTCTTGCTAAACAGATAAACCTTCCTCCCTTTTTTTATATTCCTATTAACTTCCATATTCAGGGATGCTGCAACGGCCTTATGATCACTGATTCCCTATTCTGCACTTAAAGAGTCGAAAAGTTCGGGTCTGTTTGTTATCAGTAGGTCCAAGACGCGCGGGTCCGACGTATACTGACGGACCGCAGCCGATTTAAAGGCTACCACCTCGAAAGTGTGGTGTCTGGCGGTGACACCACACCACCAGCTGCCATGTTCGATTCTATCGTGCATTGTTATCCATAAAAATGAAGTCATGGCCGAATGCAAGCCTGTAATGACGATCATGGCAGAGGTGTGGAGTGTTACAGTGAAGTTGACTGGTGAGTGTACTGTTTTCAAAGATTTATGTTCCTTGTGCTATAATATGCATAAACTGATTTTGGGCACTGGAAAGTATGTGTCTGTACAACGGCTTTAGAGCTCGCTCAAGGCTTCCGGAATCGATTGATTTTCCGTCCGGTAATCTGACCAGATCAATCGCTCCAATTGTCAGAACATTCTTCAAATCACTCGCGAACAACTATGGACCAGTGATATGGCACATTGTCATCCATAAAAACTGCTTTATTTTTTGGGAGCATAACGTCCATGTGGAGCTCCAAATGCTTTCCAAGAAGCCTGACATAACCAGCTCCTGTCAATGATCGCTTCAGATGGACCAGAGGATTCGGTCCACTCCGTGTAAACACAGCCCACACCATTATGGAGCCACCATCAGTTTGCAGAGTGTCTCGTTGACGTCTTGAGTACATGGCTTCATGGGGTCTGCGCCACACTCAAACCCTACCATAAGCTCTTACAGGGTGTTTCAAAAATGACCGGTATATTTGAAACGGCAATAAAAACTAAACGAGCAGCGATAGAAATACACCGTTTGTTGCAATATGCTTGGGACAACAGTACATTTTCAGGCGGACAAACTTTCGAAATTACAGTAGTTACAATTTTCAACAACAGATGGCGCTGCAAGTGACGTGAAAGATATAGAAGACAATGCAGTCTGTGAGTGCGCCATTCTGTACGTCGTCTTTCTGCTGTAAGCGTGTGCTGTTCACAACGTGCAAGTGTGCTGTAGACAACATGGTTTATTCCTTAGAACAGAGGATTTTTCTGGTGTTGGAATTCCACCGCCTAGAACACAGTGTTGTTGCAACAAGACGAAGTTTTCAACTGAGGTTTAATGTAACCAAAGGACCGAAAAGCGATACAATAAAGGATCTGTTTGAAAAATTTCAACGGACCGGGAACGTGACGGATGAACGTGCTGGAAAGGTAGGGCGACCGCGTACGGCAACCACAGAGGGCAACGCGCAGCTAGTGCAGCAGGTGATCCAACAGCGGCCTCGGGTTTCCGTTCGCCGTGTTGCAGCTGCGGTCCAAATGACGCCAATGTCCACGTATCGTCTCATGCGCCAGAGTTTACACCTCTGTCCATACAAAATTCAAACGCGGCAACCCCTCAGCGCCGCTACCATTGCTGCACGAGAGACATTCGCTAACGATATAGTGCACAGGATTGATGACGGCGATATGCATGTGAGCAGCATTTGGTTTACTGACGAAGCTTATTTTTACCTGGATGGCTTCGTCAATAAACAGAACTGGCGCATATGGGGAACCGAAAAGCCCCATGTTGCAGTCCCATCGTCCCTGCATCCTCAAAAAGTACTGGTCTGGGCCGCCATTTCTTCCAAAGGAATCATTGGCCCATTTTTCAGATCCGAAACGATTACTGCATCACGCTATCTGGACATTCTTCGTGAATTTGTGGCGGTACAAACTGCCTTAGACGACACTGCGAACACCTCGTGGTTTATGCAAGATGGTGCCCGGCCACATCGCACGGCCGACGTCTTTAATTTCCTGAATGAATATTTCGATGATCGTGTGATTGCTTTGGGCTATCCGAAACATACAGGAGGCGGCGTGGATTGGCCTCCCTATTCGCCAGACATGAACCCCTGTGACTTCTTTCTGTGGGGACACTTGAAAGACCAGGTGTACCGCCAGAATCCAGAAACAATTGAACAGCTGAAGCAGTACATCTCATCTGCATGTGAAGCCATTCCGCCAGACACGTTGTCAAAGGTTTCGGGTAATTTCATTCAGAGACTACGCCATATTATTGCTACGCATGGTGGATATGTGGAAAATATCGTACTATAAAGTTTCCCAGACCGCAGCGCCATCTGTTGTTGAAAATTGTAACTACTGTAATTTCGAAAGTTTGTCTGCCTGAAAATTTACTGTTGTCCCAAGCATATTGCAACAAACGGTGTATTTCTATCGCTGCTCGTTTAGTTTTTATTGCCGTTTCAAATATACCGGTCATTTTTGAAACACCCTGTACCTACTGAAACCGAGACTCATCTGAATAGGTCACTGTTTTTCAGTCGTCTAGGGTCCAAACTTTATCGTCACTAGCCCAGGAGAGGCTCTGCAGACAGTATCGTGCTCTTAGCAAGGGCATTCAATTCGGTAGCCTGCTACCGTTACCCATTAACGTCAAATATCGCCGCACTGTCCTACGTCCCACATTGATTTCTGCGGTTTCTTCACGCAGTGTTGCTTAACTGATAGCACTGACAAATTTATGCAAATGCCGCAGCTATCGGTCGGTAAGAGAAGGCTGTCGGCCACCGGGTTTTCCGTGGTGCGAGGTAATACCTGAAATTTGGTATTCTCGGCCCACTTTTGACACTGTGGATCTCCGAATATTGATTTAGCTAACTATTTTCTACGTGGGATATCCCATGCGTCTAAGTCCAGCAACAGTTCCGCATTCAAAGTCTGTTAATTCCTTCGGAAACGTTTTCACATGAATCAACTGAGTACAAATGACAGCTCCGCCAATGAACTGCCCTTTTATACCTTTTGTATGCGATACTACCGCCATCTGCATGTGTTCATATCGCTGTCCCATGACTTTTGTGACCTCAGGTTACACTATTGAAATTTAGGTCGACCGCTCCCTTTGTTTTACTCGAGGATCACATATTATGTGTTCCCTGCAACCATCTCTTCAGGCAGCTGGTGATGCATTTGTGATTAATCTTCTTTGCGTAAAATTTCCTTAAATAGTTTTGTCCACATATCTTTTGAAGCAGGTCTTCCTTGTATGAATTGTCTATTTTATCACCGCAACTCCTGAAGAGTCATGAGTTTAGCCCTACAGTAGTAACTACACTCAGGTTCAGAAGAAACAAAGCACCTTGAATGACTAGAGATATGCCGTTAACACTCACAGGACATGTACATTAGTATGTTATGTAGGAACGATTAGCATTTCAGTCATCTCGGTTGAGCATGTGTCCTGTTGCCTAGTAAGCACAGGGTCCGCCATGGGCCCTGATAATTTGCTCCATCCGTGATGGCATCGACGTGCATGAAACGCGAATGGCGTCCTGTGGCATAGCAATCCATGTTGCAGCCGCCTAGTTCCAAGGTTCATCTGTGATGGTTGGCATTGGGTCGCAATGCTCCACCCATCGTTTCATCATATGTCACACATTTGTGAATGACTACAAGTCAGATTTTTTGACTGTCCAGGGCAAAAAGCTGACATACAGTTCCACCAAGAAGGCATGTGTTCGTGCAGCAACATGTGGTCTTGCATGCTCTTGCTGAAAAATGGCTTCTGGGGTATGGTGCAGAATGGGTTTTGCTATATGTCTCAGGATGTCATTCACGTAGGTTACATTGGGCACAGTACTCTGGAGACACACCATCTGTGATTTGTGGTTGTAGGTTGTACCCAATAGCGCCCCACATCATAAGGCGCTGTATGTTTTGTGCTAATGCAGTCACTGTGATGCTGCTCCCCCTGTCTGTGGCGAACCAAAATGCGGCCCTCATTTTCAAACAAACAGAACCTGGGTTTGTCTGGAAACATTATCTGATGCCATTCCTGTCTCCAGTGGCGCTCCTCCATACACCATTGCCGTGTAGGACGTTTCTGCATATTTGTCAAAGGTAGGTGGAGAAATGGACGATGAGCACGTAACCAATGCCTTTGTAAAACGTGACGGGCTGTCACCCCTAACGACGACGAAGACCGGGATTCATCAGGGGCTCCCGACCACAGTCTAGGTTGAGTCCCTTAGGCTGCTCCTTCTTTGCCTCCATGCCTTCTCTGGTGTTGAGTGTGGTGTTGCCTTCTATTTGTCTTGATGACTTCTCTTTCTCCTTCTCAGAATTGTTTCTCTTCTTTGCTACCTGCGTTGCAGTCAGCTGTGGGCAACCTCTCTGCTCCCGGCGCGGACGGTGTAGGGAGCGGTAACGACGGCTGCTGGGCTGGCGCGGGCGTGGCTGTGTGGCTGTCAGCGTTTCGGCCGGGTGCGAGACCTTTCTGATTTCTGCAGAGTTTTTGGATACGACTGCAGACAGCTGTTCTTCTTGCGCAGCCGTTGCTGTGCTTTGGTTGGGTGCAGCTGGGTTTCGGTCGGCGGCTCGGCCTCCCGACAAAGTGGCATCGTCTTTACGCGTTTTCCCCCGGGGAAGGAGGGGGAGGGGGGGCGTAAGTCTTCTGGTATGCCCTCTCGAGCACGTTTTCCGGCGCGAATGCGTCTTCTTCTGTTGACCCCTTCTGTGGAGGTGGAGGTGGCAGCATCGGCTGCCGTCGTCGCCCACGTGTTTGCCTGGGCGCCTGAGCGCTGACGACTGAGGGAGCGAACGGCAGTCTTCTTTGTGTGGCGCCCACGTTGGCGAGCAGCGCGACCTTATTGACTTTGCAACCACGGTAACTCGTCACTTTTGTGCAGCCACAGTTTGCACACTTGTGTGTATGCGTCCTCGATAGCGGGGAGTTTCTTCTGGCATGAGCGCCTGCGCATTTTACACAGACCTCGGGGAAGGAGCAGCGGCGAGCCATGTGGCCCATCCCCTGGCAGCGGAAGGACTGCACCATGCCCCCCTTCTGTTTGAGGTTTTCACGGTGATTGTGCTGTTGGCCGTTTATTCTCTGGGGTATTGGTGGCGATAACTAACAGAGAAGGCTACTCTACAAAGAAGGTGACTTGCGACTTGACGCGCGTTACGTTCCGCACGCCAATGTCAAGACGAGCCAGCTCATTTCGCAGGAATTCTGGATCCATCGGGAAAGCCCCTAACGACGATCTTGAGTAGCCTCTCGGGGATGGCGGCGTGCGTCTACCAATGCATGCCCCGGTGCGACACCTCGTTCGTCACCTTAATATAATCTTCAGTGTTGGCGATCTGCAGTCGCACGAGGTTTCCTGCTGCATCTCGCTCCGTGAAGTGTGCTGTCGTCCACTGCGGCCCGAGCTGCAGGAAACCTTTGTAGTCTCTTGCCACCTCAAAGACTATAGGGGCGGGCGTCGCTGCGACCGAGCGGTGGTAGTATCCGATCGGGAGGTGGCTTGTCTTCCTTTTCCGAGCGGCCAGCTTGGGCAACGGTCGTGAGCTCCGTCTGCTTGGATGTTGGCTGCTCCGACATCTCCTCGTCTCCAAGGGGGGCGTAGCAGTTTGCAGTCGATGTGGACGGCGACGAAGTCGTCCCCCTGACTCTAGCCTCCTGCACATCTGCTTAAATGACACTGATCCATTACCTTCGGTTTAAACCGACAAAAAGAGCTGCAGGTAGGTGGTGATCGATTTTGACCTCGAACCCGCTGACCGACATGGTTAAAATGCTACTCACTTCTGCAGAAGACACTAGCGTACAAGTCCTGTGAATAAGAACGTCCTAGCTGTAGTCGTTCAACGTGTTCTGTTTTTTTTTCTGATCATGACAGTGTTCCATTATGAAACAAAGTCGTTGAAAGGAGACAGTATAAACTGAATGCTTTATAGAGACTTACCTTGTACTCGCGAGGCTGGAGGCTCTAGTCTCCGTTCTTTATCCAAATATAACGAAGGTGGGAACATTAGCATTAAACGACCCGTCGACATAGACGTCATTAGAGAGACGTTGCATCCTGACTTAGGTTGTCTTTGGCATCTCCAAATTACACTACCGGCCATTAAAATTGCTACACCACGAAGATGATGTGCTACAGACGCGAAATTTAACAGACAGGAAGAAGATGCTGTACTATGCAAATGATTAGCTTTTCAGAGCATTTTCACAAGGTTGGCGCCGGTGGCGACACCTACACGTGCTGACATGAGGAAAGTTTGCAACCGATTTCTCATACACAAACAGCAGTTGACCGGCGTTGCCTGGTGAAACGTTGTTGTGATGCCTCGTGTAAGGAGGAGAAATGCGTACCATCACTTCTCCGACTTTGATAAAGTTAGGATTGTAGCCTATCGCGATGGCGGTTTATCGTATCGCGACATTGCTGCTAGCTTTGGTCGAGATCCAATGAATGTTAGCAGGATATGGAATCGTTGGGTTCAGGAGGGTAATACGGAACGCCGTACTGGATCCCAACGGCCTCCTATCACTAGCAGTCGAGATGACAGGCATCTTATCCGCATGGCTGTAACGGATCGTGCAGCCACGTCTCGATCCCTGAGTCAACAGATGGGCAGCAGCATGTGTAACGCCGGAAATGCATATCCTCCTATTTCCATCTATTGTACTATAATTTTTTTCCTTATTTTGTTACCTGAAGATATGACGTTTCTGTGTCTTTGTATATTGTAATTGTTTCCATTTATGTCGATGTATAATTGGTTTGTTTGTAAATATTATTTGTAATTTTACGCTGAGTCTGGCCTAGGGAAAAGTATGCTATCTAACGATTACATCGATAGGTCGTGTGGAGAACCAAAGTATTTAGGATCTTTGGTAGTGTTAACTCTGCCGCATGAAGCGCGGGCGGAGAGGGGAGTCTGGCAGGAGGAAGCAGTGGAGCAGGTGTGTTGTGTGACGCTCCCGCGAGTTGCCGCGCTTTCGGTGTTTGGCAGCATGTAATTGCGCTGGACTTGCTATGTTAGTTTCTGACATGGTGTCGCGGACGGGAGCGTTAGCTGGCACACATCAAGAGCCCGTTTCGGCTGGAGACCGTGTCGAGAAGAAGGCGCGCCAACATCCAGCTTCTGCAACAGCGACGGCCGACAATGAGTGACTGTCGCCACCTCGATCGACGACTTCAAACCTTCAATCAACCAACAAGGAAGACTGGTAGCACGTAAAGTTTTAGAACTGTATGGCAGACCTCAGCTTCTCAAACTGTTAAATTTTTCTCACTAAATTACAGCAACGTAGCATCAATCTTTGTTGCTCATTGTCCCAATTACATTACCAAGCAGGGTCCCTTCCTTTTACGGAATGAACTCGAGTGTCGTTGAAATTCAAACGCCAGCATTAAAGTAATATCATTCCATTTCACTGCTTTAATTTCAAAGTTAAGTTAAGGTATTCATAGCTGGCTACAATATTTAGATTACACAAGCACAAATTAAGAGTGCGAGTTTTGTTACCGTATTTTAGCGTACCTGTGGCTGCAGCTCAGCTTGATATGTACTACATTTTACTATTGTTAATTGTTAAGAATCATTTAATTCAAGTTCAAAGTTAAATCTCTTATTTCTAAATTACGTAGATTCAAGTAGCTTTGAAATGATTGTTGAGGTAGCCCAAGACTAACCGTATTTTACTGAATTTCGATGTGCTTCAGAAACAAAGCTCACTATTAATTTCAGTCACCAAATTAACTTTCAATTTTCCGGTTTTATTAATTCTTTTGCTAAATTAAGTCAGAGTGTAGCGAAATTTATTACTTCTGGCAAACTTTCAGTTTTCACACTACACGTGTCAACCTTCAGTTGCCACGCTTCTAGTGCTAATTATATGTGTCATAACCTTTCTTTTTCAGTTACTATAGTAATTGTCCATAGAACTGGCGACCGTAATTTCCCCCAAATCTCAAATATCTAATTACCGCTAGTTAATTGTTAACGTAACGGCCGCACATTTACTTTCTTTATTAACTTTACCCCTTTTCAAATTTAATTTCCACCAGTTTCATTTGCATTTTTCCTTTCATTTAGATGTAACCCTTTCCTCCCTCTTTACCGACAGATTAACTTCGGTGACGATTGCTTTTCTCAAATTTCCATTAGGTATACGCGGTTTAATTTTTCACTGGCATTAAGGTCGATAAGTGAGGGGGAGGTTACACATGGACTATCAGCTCGGATACCATGGCTGCGGTTACCCTTGACGCTGCATCACAGACAGGAGCGCTTGCGATAGTGTACTCAACGACGAACCTGGGTGCACGAATGGCAAAACGTAATATTTTCGGATGAATCCAGTTCTGTTTACAGCATCATGATGGTCGCATCCGTGTTTGGCGACATCGCAGGAACGCACATTGGAAGCGTGTATTCGTCATCGTCATACTGGCGTATCACCCGCCGTGATGATATGGGGTGCCATTGGTTACATGTCTCGGTCACCTCTTGTTCGCAATGACGGCACTTTGAACAGTGGACGTTACATTTCAGATGTGTTATGACTCGTGGCTCTACCCTTCATTCGATCCCTGCGAAACCTTACATTTCTGCAGGTTAATGCCCGACCGCATGTTACAGGTCCTGTACGGGCGTTTCTGGATACAGAAAATGCTACCCTGGCCAGCATATTCTCCAGTTCTCTCAGCAACTGCAAACGTCTGGTCAATGGTGACCGAGCAACTGGCTCGTCACAATACGCCAGTCACTACTCTTGACGAACTGTGGTATCGTGTTGAAACTGCATGGGCAGCTGTACCTGTACATGCCATCCAAGCTCTGTTTGACTCAACGCCCAGGCTTATCAAGGCCGTTATTACGGCCAGAGGTGGTTGTTCTGGGTACTGATTTCTCAGGATCTATGCACCCAAATTGCGTGAAAATGTAATCACATGTCAGTTCTAGTATAATATATTTGTCCAATGAATAGCCGTTTATCATCCGCATTTCTTCTTGGTGTAGCAAATGTAATGGCCAGTAGTGTACTTCAGGCAGATGCTGGTCTGCCTCGCGGGATAAGACCACTGACGGCTACCTGCCACTTCACTGTCAAACTAGACTCGTAAGTAAGGAAATGCCTGTACTGTATATAAATTTTGTTTTCGTTTGTTGTCAAACTGTAATGCCATGTGACGTGCAGTAGTGTTGTGACCCGGACATAGAGCGAACTATTTGTGTGGTGTGCACACAGGAGCGAGGACGCGCGGCTGCCGGCGGACTTCGGCACCTCGGCGGAGTTCCGCGGCTTGGCAGGGCCGGTGCCGGTGCGGCCCGCCGCCTGGCGCTCGCCGCTGGCGCCGCTGTTCGTGGCCGCCGCGCAGCAGGCCGGCCTGCCCCGCAACGACCCCAACGGGCCGCAACAGGTCGGCGTCAGCTTCGTGCAGGTCAGCAGCGCAGCGCAGTCTAATATCACAAAGTGAAGCCCTTAGGGCGACGCCACTGTAGTTGCCGCGATAATAAATGAAGCCACTGGCGGAAATGATTCTGTGAGGGCTCACTGACAAAGACTGAGACTCATTTCTTCCTGTAGCTTCCGTCAGAGGTTCCCATCTGTACCATAAATACTGGGTGATAAAAAAGTCAGTATAAATTTGAAAACTGAATAAATCACGGAATAATGTAGATAGAGAGGTACACATTGCCACACATGCGTGGAATGACATGGGGTTTTATTAGACCCAAAAAATTACAAAAGTTCAGAAAATGTCCGACAGATGGTGCTTCATCTGATCAGAATATCAATAATTAGCATAACAAAGTAAGACAAAGCAAAGATGATCTCTACAGGAAATTCTCAATATGTCCACCATCATTCCTCAACAATAGCTGCAGTCGAGGAATAATGTTGTGAACAGCACTGTAAAGCATGTCCGGAGTTATGGTTAGGCATTGGCGTCGGATGTTGTCTTTCAGCATCCCTAGAGATGTCGGTCGATCACGATACACTTGCGACTTCAGGTAACTCCAAAGTCAATAATCGCACGGACTGAGGTCTGGGGACGTGGGAGGCCAAGCATGACGAAAGTGGCGGCTGAGCACACGATCATCACCAAACGACGCGCGCAAGAGATCTTTCACGCGTCTAGCAATATGGGGTGGTTCCAAGCATGTGTCAATTTTTACCTCTCTATATACGTTATTCCGTGGTTTATTAAGTTTTCAAATTTATACTGACTTTTTTATCACCCGGTATTTGAAAAGAGCGTATTTTTAGGCATAATGTCCACAGACAGTAGCACTCTAGTATCGGTATGTTGCTAGTAATGCCCTATTTAGTTGACGCTCTTTGCTTTTCGCATGTTCATTTAAACCATACAATCACTGAAACTTACGAAAAACTACAGCAAGATCACAACGACGATGCACTATCTCGTGCAATAGTCTTTGGTAGGTTTGCGAAGTAGGACGATTTGCCTGTGTTAAGCAAGGTGGGCCTGGTGTTGAGGTTTCTGCTGCGAATGAAGTCAGCTTCAACACAGCTGCTATGATTGACCGTAAGAATAAGTGGACTACATTACGTAATTCCAGAGAAGCGTTGAAAATTTCTTGTTGCAATGTCTTTACGGTTATGCACGGTCGTCTCTATATTGCCAGTGTATGTGCCCATTGGGTGCCACATTTGTTGAATACCGAACAAAAGCCTGGGTCTCTTTGCTGAAGGTGGGGATGCAATTTTGGAATTGATTATCACCCGTGATGAGTCTGTGAGGTGGCGTGCTCTCCTGATCTTCATTTCTTACATATTCCGTCCTCACAATCGTATTCTGCACATCAAGACGCTTCATTCGTACCCAAACATGATAAGGTAGAGTAAATTTTGTATGAATTCATGTAAACGATATGCAAATCTAATAAGCAAATCGCAAGTGCCCACTGAGGTTGAAAAAGTCGAGGGTGGCATACACAACATGACAGCCACAGGAATTTTCGTTCTAGGGAGGTGGCCGACCTGTTGGGAGGCCTGTCCCTTCAGAGGGGTGGGTCGGCGCATACCTACTTTGGCTGCAATGACCGCCCAGAGAGAGGACAGCTTTTGCCAGACGGACCGACTGTATAGTTACAGAGTACTCACAGGAGGACAGTATACACCTGATGGAGATGCTACATCTTTCCACATTGGTCGACTTAAACGAAACGTCATTCTCCCATTTAAAATAGCAACGCTTATTGGTGGAATATTTCTGATGCAAAGAGCCAGAGGAGTGAGGGAAGACAGCAAATGATATACCCTTGCAACTTTTCCAGAAAAAGGGGCCGTTCCGTCGTCGCTCTTGGAGCAGGAACACGTAACGACAGCGAGTGCACTTGTACGTGTATGCGAACAGCGAGGAACAAAGTCTCTCCTCAGTACTTCACTGGGAGAGCACCTCTGTCATTAGCAAATCTGAGTGATACTCTTTACTGAGTCGCTCGCGATTAAGCGTTGTTCACTGTGTTGGCCGCCACACTTATTGTGCGGTGTGAACATGGACAGAGTACTAGTTAAATGCATGTGAGCGAATATTGAGTGGCATTGCAGTGAACTGGTTATCTGACCGTTGAACCCCGCCAATAGTTAGCCTAGGGATAGATAGAAGTCCTTCACTTCATCAAGGCATAGGGAGAGCTTGATTGGTGAAGTTCAATCCAGACAGAAAGAGATAGTTGTGTTACTTGTCAGCAGCAAGTGACACAGGCAGCAGTCGTCGCAGCTCACGGTATTGTCCGGTACTGCCCCATCTGTCCTCCATAACAGTACACTCCATTACGTTTCTCACGCGGCAGCCTTGACCATATGTAGAAAAGTTATTCAAGTTGTGTAGACGCAGCTCTCAGCCATTCTGCAGAGTAAATAACATTCTTAAAGAAAAGGGAGAAAAGAACCTTTCCATACTTTGTGAATTAATAGCATTCCTATCCAAAAGAGGCAATCTACTGTTCTGAAAAGAACCCGGAAATTTATTAATTTATAAGAAAAGTTTCACTTGATTTCTCAGAATTTTTTTGCAATATATAATATTTTCCGTTCGTTTAATGTTTTTCTTACACTAACTATCAATAGTCCAGTACCCAAGTAATCCACTAGTTATTTAAGAATATAGAATATTTTTGTGTCTTTTCCTTGCAGTGGACGACTTCAGAAGATATTTGTTGCTGAATTTTTTTCAAGCAGTTCTTGTTGGTACATTAGGTGCGTCTGTCTGACTTCTGTAGTAGTGTGAGGATCGAAATTATTTCTTGCAGGAGCCAAAGGGTACTTGTTGGATCAATCCATTGCGCAACTTGACAAAATAAAACCCACACACTCACAAGTCTTGGCTGCACCTTTATGATCCTGAAGGAAAACTAGCCAGCACAGCGTGGAAATCGCCATGTTCTCCAACACCAAAAAAGCCACTTGTTGTTCCATCACTAGGAAAAGTGATGCTGACTATGTTTACTGACTCTCCTCAAATCATTTACCAGCATACATTTTCCCCCTCAAAATGGTGTTACAACAGCATACTACACGTCAGTATTCGCTTAACTGCGTAAGCACATTGCAAGGAAACGATCAGTACTTTCTCGAACTGCGTGACGATTTCATCATGACCAATGCGCGAATGTCGTAAATCAAGTCTTGCCCTTTCTGGCTCGATTCATTATTAGCTTTGTACCACATCTGTCTTACAGGCTCGGTCACAACCCTCTGATACTTTTATTCCTATCACTAAAACAAAAATTCGGTGCATTCGACTTGAGAACAGTGCTCAAGAAATGTGAGGCGATTCTCAAGCACCTGACAATGGCTTGCAGCATGTAGACTATTCGAGGAATGGCAGAGACGCTAAAAAAAAGTGCATTCCATTAGGAGGGCTGTCGCTTGCTTTAATCATAAATATATGGTTCAAATGGCTCTACACACTATGGGACTTAACATCTGAGGTCATCAGTTCCCTAGACTTAGAACTACTTAAAACTAACTAACCTAAGGACATCACACACATCCATGCCCGAGGCAGGATTCGAACCTGCGACAGTAGCAGCAGCGCGGTCCCGGACTGAAGCGCCTAGAACCACTCGGCCACAGCAGCCGGCATAAATATATGTCCGAGTGTTGCTAAATGTTACTATCTGCACATAAAGAAAAGTATTATCTTCTCAATAACCTTCAAATCGTGAGCTTCACCCTTAATTCATATGTACAAAATTAGTGAATTTACTCATGGCACTTTTGTTCCCTATGTCTGCGGTCACTTTCAGAGCTCAAATAAATAACCAGATTAACTAACTTAATAAGATTTAACTTTCAATTGCTGGTGCACCCACGTATCACCACAAGAAAATAAAAACAGTTAATAGTCGAGGGAATGTGAATGAGAACAGTGGCGTATTTAATTTTACAAAAATAACAACAAATTTTTATTAAGCCTTTTGTAGCTACAACGAGCTAATAAACCTTACAAAAAAATGACAAACACAAATTAGAAAACAAATGATGCTTGATTGGCAAATCATTAATTGGGGTCGAAGCTACACAGATTCTCCCCTGAATTAATTCCTTTTACAACGTAACCTTGCTTTGTTTACATGAATCCAAATGGCTCTGAGCACTATGGACATGAATCCAGTGTGAGGCACAGTTGTATTCAAATAGAATCAATTGCAACCAAGTACACCACAAACTACGCTTCACTGGAGAACAGGGAGCTGTGAATATTAGTTAACAACCCTACGCCGGTGCAGCAATAATTTACCCTTCCAAGTTGATTCAGGTGGCAAAATAAAACGGCGCGCTCTGGACGAGGAACTACGAGCTGTGGCTCCTGTAATGTTCTGACGCGTCCACGAAAACTTGATCTACGCGGACTGGAGTTCTGATTATCAAAAAGTGGGAAACTTCCCTATCAGAGGCCTGTAATCCCGGCAGGTTTCAGTGTGAGATGTACCTGTTCGCCGGTCTGGCCCAACCAACTTGACTCACAAGCATGACGGTGCACGCTGGAACTGCCAAACGTCAGACAGCTGACTCAGGACGAATAAGTTCACGCTCGCGACACACAGTATCTCCGAGGTGATACGCAGTGTCTGCGAACTGCATTCCTCTCTGCACCTCCATCCATCTTTGGCAGAGAATCGCCACCACCCACGCTCATCCACCATAAATCTCCCTTGTAATTAGCGTCAGACGTGTGTCTTCTGGTACAACTAAACTCTCCAAAAATACTTTGTGCAAGTGTACGTGACTGGTAAATGTACTTGCAATGGCTGATCAACACAGCCTGAGATTTTTTTTTCACACATGTTACTTACTCTATTTAATTACTACATTACTACATTTCGAAGCTGCCACTGGCTCTCGGTCCACTATAAGTTACAGACCACAAGTCTCACCCACTAGGGAAAGACCTGAAGTTCTCCACCAAGCGAGGACCAGAAGTAGCGAAAACGAAACCGCCTCCATATTGTACAAACCAATAGAACTATCCTGTACTCGTTGACTCTCCCCTCGTGACTGTTCTGTTGTTCTGGTATCTAATCCAGACACTGAGCCACGGTTCCACACTGGAGCAGCTAGCCTCTGCTTTACATATCCTCAAAGGAGCTAATCAGCCACTCAAAATCTCTCTTGTCTGAAAAAAGAAGATATTACACTAGGGAGACGTCGCTCTCGTGGTAAGCATGGCCATATTTTGGCAAAAAGTGTCTACCTACATGGGACCACAGTACCTCATTTATGGAAAGATCTAATCTTTCCAGGCCGACCATTTCCATTTTCTGAAAGAAGACTGTTAAGCTTCCCAGACAATGGTGCCCATGAAATTTATGTTTTTGCCGCTCACTAAAAGAACCTGGTCACATCCTGGCGTCAGTGATGTTACAGTTTTGCCTCCACTAAACGCATGCACCAGCCACCTAGTCAGTATTGTCCCAGCTTCTAACATGAGAATGCTCAGAGTTTTGTGACCTTTTGACCGTTTGCACAAAAGCTCAGATCACATTAGTCTCTCTTAAATGGTTTCCTCCACCCAATGCTAATGGCGCCCTAAATGGAAAGAGGGGACCACCATATCCCGAAATCCCTCTGCAGGTACAATCCACAGAGCGCTGTTTCCTAGAATCACTCACACAACCAAGTCCCTGGACTCAGAATTTATGACTTGCAATCCATCTTTCGTCCCGGTCTCTGTCGCCTCCACTATGGCAAGTTCTCTACAGGCTACACATGCACTTACACGAACATTCTGCCCACAACTTCCTCATCTAAAAAAGTCATAAACCAGAGAGACCTAATGTAGTGTTGTGGAACGCCTAGATTATGACCTAACATATGAATATTAATCTGACTGTGTTGTTAAAGTGAGAGAGTGGTGTACCGTCTCTCAGGATTACTTTGAAAAATATTGTGTAATTACTGAACTAGAGTAACTAACATGTGTGAAAAAAATTCAGCCTCAGGATTTGTTGATCAGCCATTATAAGTACCTTCTATAAACTTTACCAGTCACGTACACCTGCACAAGGCATTTTTCTAGAGTTTAGTTGCAACAGAAGACACACTTCTAACGCTAATTACAAGGGAGTTTTTATGGTGGATGAGCGTGGGTGGCGATTCTCTGCCAAATATGGATGGAGGTGCAGAGAGGAATGCAGTTCGCATATGCGAGAACCTCTTAATTGGTGTTCATCTACATTCATGAGACTTTGATGCTGGCACTGTCGGTGGCCAGTGAGGCAAATACACCATCATAGCTTCTCCCGATGCAACAGTCTCCGGGTTCTAGACATAGCACTGGTTGCTGTGGCCGTGAACACGGTAGATAAAGTCTCACCCCAGCATCATGGCGTGAAGGAGTTGCTCGTTTGGATCTTGGAAGATGAGGGGATGGCTGTACCCCAGCATCGTAGAAGGCACCACACTGTGCTGTCCGAAAGCCTGGATGCTTAGGTGGTGGAGAGAGGTTTCAGGCACACCGATGATTGTGGTGGCAGCAATATTGGCACGGTGCTGACAAGCACAGGATGGCTGTCATATTACTGCTCAGCTGTTCACCATTATGTGCTGGTTAGGGAAGGGGGAGTGGGGTAAGGAATGCAGGCTGACTCTGCAAAAGCGGCCAAGGCCGATAAGGGATGTCTGGGCCGGCCGTTGTGGCCGAGCGGTTCTAGGCGCTTCATTCCGGAACCGCGCTACCGCTACGGTCGCAGGTTCGAATCCTGCCTCGGGCATGGATGGATATGTGTGATGTGATAACATTAGGTTAGTTAGGTTTAAGTAGTCTACGTTCTAGGGGACTGATGACCTCAGATGTTAAGTCCCATAATGCTCAGAGCCATTTGAACCATTAGTGGTGTCCAGCTGTTATTAAGCGGCATGCGAACAAACCCCAGAAGCTTCCCGTAACCTGTTTCACTCCGAGGACGTTGAAATGCGGAAGTCTAATGACACAGGAGCAACAACTTCTGCTGGAGTTCTGAACATTAAGGTTTTACTTTCACTTCAAGTATCTAGTATGAACACAACTTATTCTTTTTTAAAACTGAGGGACTTGCAGCATCTGACTGTGAGTACCATAATAAACTTTTGAGTAAAGCAGAGTTACAGTGGAATTACAAAAGAAACACTAATGTTTCCATCCGTAACTAGAAAACAGAAAGGGGAAAACTGTCTCCACTATAGATAAAACGAACAAATATGCATCGTTTGTTGGGCCCGGTTTTCTGTTCCAAGTCCTTTGTTGTATCAGTACTTTTCCATTAAACTCGCGGAAGATTAATAATCCATCTGAAAGTGCATGTATAAATGCAAAAGACGTGGAATGAAATACAAGTGATTAAACAAATTTGAGTGTGATGAATATTTAGCTTTCCACAGAATAGGTTGCACTCTATTAGGCGTAAGTTAGGTGATGTACAGTGTCGCACTTAAGACTCTTTTAGTAAGAACTTTTTATCACCACGCGATCAAATAACCAGAGATATGGGGAAAAATTTTAATATAGGTAAAAATCGTTCTTGGATGTATCACACTGTGGATCTCGTGCAGAAAGAGAACACTGCTACAGACTTCTATATGACGAATCTCCACATTCACTGATTGAAAACTTACTCATCTTACTCATTTCCGCTCTTATGATTTATTGCATCCCATTTCGATCATACCAGTACATTCAAAAATATTAATCCTACCTCTGTAAAGACTGATCGGCATATCTGCTATGACTCACTTACCTGTACTTAATAGCCGGCCGCGTTGGTCTCGCGGTTCTAGGCGCTCAGTCCGGAACTGCGCGACTGCTACGGTCGCAGGTTCGAATCCTGCCTCGGGCATGGATGTGTGTGATGTCCTTAGGTTAGTTAAGTTTAAGTAGTTTTAAGTTCTAGGGGACTGATGACCACAGATGTTAAGTCCCATAGTGCTCAGAGCCATTTGAACCATTTTTTGTACTTAATACACAATTTTCAGCAAGCGATCAGTGATGGATCCTCATATTTTTTACTCTTAACTGAAAGCTTCACCGAGGCCGACAGCTTTCATAATGTGCACGAGCTCCTCGAAAGAGTTAAGCACCATTTACCTAAAATTTTTAGTCACTTATTCAAAGCATCGCAGATATCTCTTTTTTATCATTTTAAGTTGGGCTCTGTGAACATTTCAGTAAAAATAACGAAAATACTTTACTGACTTTTTTGTTTTTAAATTTTGTCCTGGGATAGCGATATGCACTTATACAGACAGCGGTAGTATCGCGTACACAAGTTATAAAAGGACAGTGCGTGGCGGAGGTGTCATTTGTACTTCAGGTGTTTCATGTGACATGATTATGGGCGCACGTTGGGAATTAACAGACCTTGAACGTCGAATGGTAGTTGGATTGGCTCTGAGCACTATGGGACTTAACATCTGAGGTCATCAGTCCCCTAGAACTTAGAACTACTTAAACCTAACTAACCTAAGGACATCACACACACCCATGCCCGAGGCAGGATTCGAACCTGCGACCTTAGCAGTCGCGCGGTTCCGGACTGTAGCGTCTAGAACCGCTCAGCCACCGAGGCCGGCAATGGTAGTTGGAGCTAGACGCTTGGAACACTCCATAGCGGAAATCGTTTGGGAATTCAATTTTCCGAGATCCACAGTGTCAAGAGTGTGCCGAAATACAAATCCTGAGGTATTACCTCCCACCATGGACAACGCAGTGGCTGACTGCCTTCACTTAACGACCTAGAGCAGCGACGTTTGTGTAGACTTGTGATTGCTACCAGACAACCAGAATTGCGTTAAATAACCGCAGAAATCAACTGGGGCCGTACGCCGACCGTATCCGTTAGCACAATGCTGCGAAATTCGGCATTAGTGGGCTATAGCAGCAGACAACGGAGGCGATGAGTTTTACTAACAGCTCATCGCCTGCGGCGCCTCTTCTGGGCTCGTGATAACATTGATTGGACTCTAAATGACAGGAAAACCGTGATCTGGCCAGAGAAGTCCCGAGTTTATTTGGTAAGAGCTAATGGTGGAGTCCGTTTGTAGTGCAGACCCACGAATCAATGGACCCATGTCGTCAGCAAGGCACCGTGCAAGCTGGCGGTGGCTCTATAATCGTGTGGGCTGTGTTTACACGGAATGGACTGAGCCCCTGGTCCAGCTGACCTGCCCATTGACTGGATCTTGTTACGTTGGGCTACTTGGAGAGATTTTGCAACACTTCATGGACTTCATGTTCCCAAACTAATTTGGAATGTTTGTGGATCACAGTGCGCGGTGTCACCAGGCCACAATTTTTCGTGATTGGTTTGAAGAACTTTCTGAGAATTTCGAGCGAATGGTTTGTCGATCCAGATCTCCCGATATTAGGACGCATGCCATGAATTTTTTCACCTCAATGTATATGACTTTAAAGTTCTTATAAAATTGTGTGGTTAAAATAAGGACCTTAAAATGCGAGCTCAGATACGTCGTGAGTTTAAATTGCCAAAATATCGAAATCATCTGTGCCTCATGCTATAAAATCTCGAATTACAGTTATGACTTGTGTCCATCAAATATTTGTGTTTAGAGACTCCATATACGAGGGTTGTCCGGAAAGTAAGTTCCGATCGGTCGCGAATTGAAAACTACTGGGAAAATCCGGTAAAGCTTTGCACAGATCTGTTGTGCAGTGTCTCTAATATGCCCGTCGATCGTGTAGCGTTGCTCTTTTCAGTTTTGAGTGAACAGTGAGCACGTAAAGATACGTATGGAATATCGTCTACCGCCAAGTGTGAGGGCCTGGTTAGAGATTTCGCCTGTGTCATGCAGCCCACTGTCGAGCGGTTCCTTCTCCATGCCAATTCTCGGCAGCACGCTGCAGGGGCAATGAAGAAGCTCCTGCAGCATTTCGGATGAGTCCGTAACTGGCTCCCCCTGAGTCTCATCTCTGGTCACAAGAACTGCGGGCTATGAAGACAAAATTTTTCCACAGACAACGAGCTGCAGACCAGCGCAGATAACTGGCCGAAAGCACAGGCGACTGCTTTTTATGACGAGGATATTGGAAAGTTGATACGACACTACGACAAAACTCGAAGTTGGAGCGGCGACTATGTAGAGAATTAGATGCAAGGTGTATCTAATTGTTGCAAATAATTAAATGTTTTTGGTTTTCACCGTGGTTTCCATTTCACGACTTTCTAGACAACCCTTGTATTTGTGGATACTGTTCTTTCGGAATGTCCGAAAGACCAGATACCACTTTGATCCAGCAGCCACTATGAAATAAGAGAGAAGGGAATTACGTAGATTGGCTGCGAGTGGGCATTGATTTACTTCAATGGGGAAAGTTGAAAATTTATGCTAGATCGGGATTTGAAGCCAGGTCTCCCGCATACTAGGCAGATGCGCTGACCACTGCGCCATACGGACACAGTTGTCATTTTCAATCTCCCCATTGATTTAAATCAACGACCAATCGCCAGGAATGGCTGTAATTCCTATGTGTCTTAATTTATAGCGGCTGCTGAATCAGAATGGCGTCTGTTCTTTCGGACATCTCCGAAAACGCCGTGGGTAACGAGGATAGCGGGCAAGGGGCAATACATTAGTAATCTGTGGATAAGCTGAAAATCTTGGTCTGACGGGACACCTTCTACGGTAGTCCGTGCAGTGGCGATGAACACTATGTCACAGTGTCGCAGTGGTCAGCGCATCGTCCTAGTAAGCAAGAGATCTGGGGTTCCAATCCTGGTCTGGCACAAATTTTCAGCTTTCCTCATTGATTTTAATCACTGCGCACCCCCAGCCAATGTCTGTAATTCCTTTTGTCTTACAGATTCTGGATGGAATTTTAAGTTTTATGGGTTGAAAGTAAAATTACTAATTTAGATTTCCATTTTAAATAGCTATCACACATAATCAGCTTCTAATGTGTTTAAATTGTCTTTAACTGACTACTGCTAAAATTGCACCGAGGGAGATGGTGCAGTGCTCAGCATACCGGACTTGCATTTGGGAGGACGACAGTTCAAATCCCTATCCGGTCATTACGACTGAGGTTTTCCGTGATTTCTCTAAATCGCTTAAGGCAAATCCCTTTGAACGGGGACGACTCATCTACTTCCCCATCCTTCCTTAATCCGACCTTTCGCTCTGTTTCTAATGACCTCGACGTCGACTGGACGTTAAACACTAATCTTCCTTTCTTTCCCTTTTATTAAAAGTGCAACACTAGGAATAAAAGTAAATAACGAAATTCTATTTATTTTGAGCTTAAAGTATAGTAGGAAGAAACCATGCTTGAAACTACAATGATTTTTGCGAAGGCAGGGTGAAAATTTCTGTTCACAGCTGTCATCTCGGGCAACTGTAGCTCGAACAGGCGAGTCATCGAAATGAGCTCCAACGGCAGATACAGGCATGTTCTTCCATGCTGCTTCAACTCTGCGCCAGAGTCCATCAACCGATGTGACAGGTGCGCGTTGACGGACAAGTCTCTCGGAACTCGATGACCAGATGTTTTCCGTCGACAAAGAGATCTTGAGAAAGTGGTGGCCAAAGCAACAGTGAAACATCCTCTGTGATCAGGACAGCGTGGGTGACATCCAGGCTAGGGGTATGTTGTTGGAAGATTACGTCACAGAGGCCCTGAAGATAGGACACAGCCACCGAGCGGCGTTAATACGTCAAGAACGTAAAGGCTGCTGTCGAACGCGATCACGCAACGTTCGTTCTCCTCATGGCCACAATACACGGAGACGTTCATGCTGATGCAGTAAGCAGAACCAGAAACTATCTGGAACAATACTGCGGCACGCCGCTCACTGCTGCTGTGTCGTGGGATACCGCAGCAATGATCACCTTGCTGACAGTCGGTACGACTATCGATGTAGTCGCACTGTACGTGTGGACACATGTGTTCTCGCAAATAAGTCCATTCCGACAAGTTGGTAAAGGTTTCTCCATTTTATGTGGGGTGTAACACGGTCTTCTTACGAGGGGCATTCGATATGCAATGCAACACTTTTTTTCCAATTTCGGTAGAAAAATACGGAATTTGTTGTGGAACATCGCAGAACATTTCCACTTCAGCCTCTACGGTTTCATGAATTTCCGATAGGTGGTAGCGCTGTAAATAGCCTTCAAAAACATCGCAGATATTCGTAGGTGTTTGAAGAATGTCTGCAGAGACCTGGCAGTAGACAACAGCACGGTGAGTCATCAGACGAGGTGTCTGTAATCATCACAACAACGTGGCGCAAACCCGTCCGATCTCCTGCCTGCCGGCCGGACGCACACAGCTGTGACTCCAACTTGCGAACATTCTCATTCGAGATGATCGACGGATCACAATGAGACACCTCACTGCAGAACGTAACATCTCTGTTGGTAGTGTTGACACATTCGTCCACCAGTTGAGGTACTCAAAGCTGTGCGCCCGCTGGGTTCCTCACCGCATAACAGAAGACCATAAACAGCAACGACGGACCATCTGTGCTGAGTTGCTTGCACGTTACGAGACTGATAGTGACAATTTTTTGTCGAATATCGCCACAGGCAGTGAAACAGGGGTTCATCACTTCGAACCGGAAAGCAAAGAGCAATCCACTGAGAGGCGCCACACCACTTCTCCTTCGAAGAAGTTCAAAGCCGCACCCTGAGCCGGTAAAATCATGGTGACGGTCTGCTGCACACTGAAGGGGCTAGGCTATTTGATGTCCTCCCTCATGATGCAACGATCAACTCTGATGTGTATTATGCTACCCTCAGGGAACTGAAGAAAACACTTTAGGGTGTTCGGTACCATGCTGGCATACAGACCCTCCCAGCAAGGGACGCATGGCCTCCGCATTGAACGGAGATTATGTTGAAAAATAGCCAGAGGAGTGAAGAATAATATGGTGTCTTAGAATCGTGAATAAAGCCAATCTGCTTTCAGAAAAAACATGTGTTGCACTACTTATTTAACGCTCTCGTATAAACAATTTCATTCAAATGCGATTTCTGAAGGAGATACACGCTGCATAACCTTTCCTTACATACAGACTTTAGATGGCAGTACTCTTATCTACTTTGTATTGTTGCGCCAAGAGTGTAGTAAACAGCTCTTGCCAGTTGACGTTTGTTGTATTTGTCTTCATGGTCTTGTATTTTTTGTAGCCAATGGTGCGTTATTCGTGAACTATTTTTCAACTTCATCTGTTTCTATGAACTTCGATGCTACCATTCGTGTCACACCACTGCAGTTAAATATTTTAGTGCCATGTACAGGTAGATCAGGCTACGTCGACATTCCTCCAAACCAACACACTCCGCTCTATAATTACGATCCGCTGCATAGGTGCTCAGCTTATGCTGCTACGTTCCTCAAAGTGTAAACAAAATGGCGCTTTTTATCTTCTTGATAACCAAAGTACTTCTTACCTAGTCCATGTTGCAGTGTTGTAATGAACTGCGGCTATTTGTGACAACAGAAGTTCAAGTAAACACTTAACTCTGTCAGTCATTCTTTTTAGGTCAATCCACTTCGCGTACCGAGAGTTTATACTCTCATCTTTAGATGGAACGATGATCTTATGTTACCTTTTTTGCTACCTGGGGGCAGCCAGTTGTTCGTTGTGGTTGCATTTTTCTAAGAAATCGTATAACAGGCATTTGTTAGTGCATTAATGCTATAAATTTTAAACGTATGAGGATCTATATAGTAAACAGTTGTACCAGCTACATCTGTTAGTAGCAAATAAGTGGCTCTAACACTGTATTGTATAGCACTACTAATTATACACTGAAGAGCCAAAGAAAGTGGTACACCTGTCTAATATCGTGTAGGAGCCCACGAGCACGCAGAAGTGCCACAACACGACGTCGCATGAACTCGACTTATGTCTGAAGTAGTGATGGTGGAAATTGATACCATGAATCCTGCAGGGCTGCCAACAAATCGGTAAGAGTAAGACGGGGTGGAAATCTTCTGAACAATACTTTGCAAGGCATTCCAGATATGCTTTATAATATTCATGTCTGAGGCATTTGATAGCCAGCGGAAGTGTTTAAACTCAGAAGAGTGTTGCTAGAGCCACTCTGTAGTAATTCTGGACGTGTGGTGCATCGTATTACCCTGCTGGAATTGCCTAAGTCCGTCGGCATGCACAATGGGCATGAATCGATGCAGGTGATCAGACAGGATGCTCACGTCGATCACTCCAGCTGCACACGCCACACACCATTACAGAGCCTCCACCGGCTTAAATAGTCCCCTGCTGACACGCAGGGTCCGTGGATTCATGAGGTTGTCTCCATACCTATACACGTCCGTCCGCTCGACACCGTTTGAAACGATACTCGTCCGACCAGGCAACATGTTGGCAGTCACAAACAGTCCAATGTCGGTGTTGACGGGCCCAGGCGAGGCGTAACGCTTTCTGTCGTGCAGTCATCAAGGGTACACGAGCGAGCCTTCGTCTCCGAAAGTCCATATCGATGATGTTTCGTTGAATGGTTCGGACGTTAACACTTTTTGATGGCCCAGCACTGAAATCTGCAGCAATTTGCGGAAGGGTTGCTCTTCTGTCACGTTTAAAGATTCTCTTCAGTAGTAGTTGAGTCCGTTCTTGCAGAATCTTTTACCGACCGCAGCGATGTCGGAGATTAGCTGTTTTGCCGGATTCCTGATATTCACGGTACACTTGTGAAATGGTCGTACGGGAACATCCCCACGTCATCGCTACCTCGGGGACGCTGTGACCCATCCCTCGTGCGCCGTTTATAATACCACAATCAAACTCACTTAAATATTGATAGCCTGCGATTCTAGCAGCAGTAACAGATCTGGCAACTGCGCCAAACACTTGTTGTTTATATAGGTGTTGCCGACCGTGGCGCCGTATTCTGCCTATTTACATATCTGTATATTTGAACACGCATACCAGTTTCTTTGGTACTTCGGTGTATTTCCAGAGAGCACACAGAGATCAGTAAAAGACACAAATCCTAGCTTTGTAAACTAAAACAACTTCAACTGTCTCCCT
This sequence comes from Schistocerca americana, assembly GCF_021461395.2. Lineage (NCBI taxonomy): Eukaryota > Metazoa > Arthropoda > Insecta > Orthoptera > Acrididae > Schistocerca > Schistocerca americana. Next base: position 308,120,131 of record NC_060119.1, on the reverse strand, counting down.
CACAATAACAAAATAACAGACACGCACACAAGTTTTATTTCAGAGTAATAAACAAAAGTGGAAATGTATTTGATGAAAAAGAATTAAATTTACTGCGGAAAGGTTTGAAATACAACTTAGAAAAGCCACTTAGCTACACACAAATCGGGCATTTAAAAGTGGCCACAAAGAATGCAGCAGATGCAGCCAAGGTTGACAGTAACATAACAAATGCAATAGCACACAAGAAAAACAGGTTATAGGAAAGAGAACTCATTGGCACAAAATGCAGTACTTTTAAATCCAACACACTGAAAGCTATAAACAGTAAACTAACAGAACATAAAGCAATAGCAACAAAAGCAGACATGGGCAACAAATTGGTGATTGCACATGAATTAACTTACGTTGAGAAAACAATAGAGTTCTTTAACAAAAACAGGATTGAATAATGAAAGACCCAATACACAAATTTCGAGGTGAGCTCAAACTACCCTTTAAGAAAACTAACTTCTTACTTATTGAGAAGGGGAAACACAGATGCATACCCATGAATCCAAAAGCACAACAATTGATATAAGAATTAAAGATTCACACGTGAGACTGTCTTGTAAGACCTACCAGGCTATAAGTTGTTACATAAGATTAAATGAGACTCGGATGAGCAGCTACACATTTTAAGTAAACTATTCAGATGAAAACATTTATACTTTAGCATATATGTATTTATTTTTATTTATTTATTTATTGATTTATTTAACCTGGCAAGATTAGGGCCATCAGGCCCTCTCTTACATTTAACCAGGCATTCTACTTATTTTACATTCATACGTTTCAGTAGGCATGTTAAACTACATCTAGTACAAAAAGTGAAATAAACAATTAGAAAGGTACACCTGGAAAAATACATACATATAGAGTTTATATTCGTAGATCATAAGTACTGTTATAATTAGACATTATTGAAGAGACAAATTTTAGATAGGAGTGCTGGTAGCAGGGAGTATGAGGGAGACTCATGGTGAAGGGAGGAGAAGAATAATGATGAAACATAATTAAGGAAATATAAAGGAAAAGAAGATTGCCTGGCTAATAGACGAAGGGGAAGGCATCTGAGGAGCAAGATAGAAGACGCTAGCTTTGCTATTTGACAGATGAGAGGATTGGCCCGGTACATTAATTTTGTGGAGAACTTTATGAGGATGATAGTAGGAAATGCTTCAACTTCTTCTTAAAAGCAGCAGGAGATTGAATTTTGCGCAAAGTAAGGGGCAGTTTGTTCCAGAGGCGGACAGCGGCAACTGAGAAGGAGTTTGCAAAATTTTTTGTTTTGTGAGTGGGCACAGTTAGGATACCAAATAAGAGTGACCTCGTGTTTCGATTATGATGGCATGACAGGTTTTTAATCTCTGAAGCAAGGTACTGGGGTGCTTGCGCGACGAGGAGTCTGTGAAGTAGACATAGAGTGTGGTAGTCACGCAATTTGTCCGGCCGCAACCACTTTAGCTCGGCGTATGAAGCACTAACATGATCATACCGGCGAATGTTGCAGGTGTAACGCACACAGGCATTCATGGTTAGCTCTAGCCGTCTTTTGTTTTCACTACTCGTGCCTTGTTGAATCACATCACAATAGTGGAGGTTCGGTAGAACGAGTGCTTGCACGAGCTGGCGTTTCAAGTCCTGTGGAAATATGTTCCGAAACTTTTTGAGAGCATAGAGACAAGCAGACGTCTTTCGGCACACTGCGACTGTATTCTCCGCCCAGTTGAGATGCTCATCCAAAGTTATACCCAAGTTATTCACTGTTTTCTGATATGGTATTGGAGTACCGTCGAGTAGAATAGGAGGTAGCCATTCGCGGAAATCTGAACTTATTAATTTCTGATGGGCTATTAAGATTACTTGCGTCTTTTTTGCATTTCGTTTAAGCCCCAGGCTTTTCGCCCATGTCACTACCGAAGACAGATCATCATTCATCTGAGCGATTGCAGTGTTTACGTCTTCAGGTCTGACGCTTAGGTAGAGCTGGAGGTCGTCGGCATAGAAATGATATTTACAGGAGGACAGAACCGACGAAATATCGTTGACATATAAAGAAAACAAAAGTGGTCCTAAGACTGATCCTTGTGGCACTCCCGAGGAAACATGTTTCCAGGAAGATTTTTCATTTACGCAGACAACACATTATTGTCTGTCTTTTAAGTAGCTTTCAAACTATCTCATTTCACTATCAGAGAAATTAAGCTGTTGCATTTTTCTGAGCAATATGTCAAAGTTAACAGTGTCAAAAGCTTTGCTGAAGTCCAGTAGCGTCAATATTGTTGCCTTTCGATTGTCGATGGCACATTTCAGGTCATCTGTTACTTTAATTAGAGCAGTGTTTGTGCTGTGATGTTTACGGAAACCGGATTGAAATTTGTCATATAGGCTGAATTCATGCAAGTGTTCAGTGATTTGGTCATGAACAATATATTAGAGTGCTTTGGAAACAGCAGGCAGTATGCTAATTGGTCGGTAATCACTAGGCAGTTGCGGGTTTTCGATCTTAGGGATGGGTCGAATTATGCTTCTTTTCCATGCGGTGGGGTATATTCCGTTCACGAGGGAAAAATTAAATATGTCAGTTAACTAAGGTACTAAGATATCGGCAACATTCTTAATCATGGTTATACCGATACTGTCGTTGCCTATTGCATCAGAAGAGATTCTCATTATTGCTTTTCTTGCCGTATTTGTTGTTACATGTTTTAGATGGAAGCTATCGTTGTTAGTTATCCTGTTTGGGGATTCTTGTGGACGGTAATTATCAGCCGTGCTGGTATTCAGAGGTGCAGAAAAGAATTCATTTAATTCGTTAGCTGACACATGAAAAGTAGTTTCCGATTTTGCCTTTCTGACCCCCAAGCTACGGAGATTCTTCCATAGAGTCGTGGGCGTCAGATCGCTGCATACAAGGGAGCGAGCGTGCCTGATTTTAGCATTGCGAATGCATTGTTTCACTCTGTTCCGTAGCTTTCTGTATTCTTCGAAACGCTCGGGTTTCGGATCTGCCTTGAAACACCTGTGGGCAGCATCCCTATTAGTCATCATTTGACGTAATTCAGCTGTCAGCCATGGAGCGGGAGATTTTCTTACACGGATTGTGCGCACGGGTGCATGTTTGTCATAGAGGGCAGTGAGTTTATCACCAAGTTCATTAATTTTGCCGTCGATTGTAGGTTCTCTGATGATTTGATGCCATGAGATTTCTGAGCAATCGGCTGTTAGAGCGTCAAGGTCAATACGTTTCGTGTTCCTACAAGTTATGTAACGCGATTTGATCCTTGGGGGCTGCACAGAGTAGGCCAGGAATATTACATCATGTGCTGAGAGGCCAGGGGCCGATGTTTGACCAACATCTCTTACTTTGTCAGTCTGTTTCGTTGCGATTACGTCTATAAGAGTATGACTGTGCGCCGTATGGTGTGTAGGTAGTAATGGAAGAATGTTCATGCTATTGCAACTAAACAATCTTCTTAGGTTTATTGCGGAGGGAGTGTCTCTTAGCAGGTCTACGTTCAAGTCACCCATTACGATGACATGTTCGTATTGACACTGGAGTGAATGTAATTCCGACTGGAAGGAACTCATTGAGTTTATTTTTGGCGGCTTGTACACGACGCCAGTCAAGAATTTCCGACTTTGTATATTTATTTCAATGAACATGAATTCAGCCTCTTTTTCTTCAGCAGGATTTGACGTACATAAGACTTTCGCTTTGAGATCTGTTCGTATATACGCGCCGACCCCGCCACCTTGCTTTTTTGATCTGTCTGCCCTAAGAAATGTGTACCCTGGGAGATGAATAGATGCAGTGGATATGTGTGGTTTCAACCACGTTTCGGATAAGAGGATTACGTGGTAGTTTAGTTGGTTGAAGAGGAGGCTAAGTTCTTCGTAATGTGCAGGTAAAGACTGGATGTTGCAGTGAGCTGCTAAAAGCTCTGACGCGTTCCGCTGAGCAGCCTGGAGTAGGGTGGCAGACTGGTTTGTCCCTTTGTTAGGCACTACCTGCCGCGAGGGGCACTGGCCGGTGCTTCCGCCAAGTGACGTAACATACCAATGAGCCACCAATCATACCTGTTCCTGACAATTGCCAGATGTTGCAGGTAGCTGCCACCCATTTATTCACAAATATTTCCATAGATGATTCAGTGGACGTTATTAAATACAATCTCATAAGACACAAAAAGCTACCAGTAGCTAAGGTAGCTGAATTCATTAATTTGCTTGAACTAGTACTTAATTACAACTATTTAACTTTCAGTAATAATGTATACAAACAAATGGTCTAGCAATGTCCGCCAACATATCAGGGACAATAGCTAACATATTCATTAACCACCTTGAGCAAAAATTATTCAGTGGCAACAGGCCATGTATACATGACAAGTTTTACAAAAGACACGTGAATGACAAATTACTGTTAACAAAGTGGAAAAACAAACAAGGTGTTCAGGCAATAATTCAAACATTCAACAGTATACACAAGAACATTCCGTTCATGTGTGCAGATGAAAGTCGGAAGTCAATAAACATTCTGGAACTCACCATCACAAAAAAAAAACAGTTAACATACGCTTAGTATTTGCAGAAAATCCACAACTACAGATGTAAATATCCATGGTTCTTCACGCCGGCAAACACACAGATTAGGTCCATGTTGCACAGAGCACAGCACACAAAATGTCATTAAGCAATTAAATGCTCCAAAATGGACTCCAGGTCATCAAACAGATAGCACTGCAAATGATTTTCAACCTACACTCATAGAAAGAAAAGTTTAAGAAACTTAGGAAAGGAGTAGACAGAAACATATATAAGAACAAAGAGTCACCAAAGGAGTAATGCAGTCCCTGGTTTGGTACCATTTCAGAAAGAAAAAAAAATTGCTAATATGTTGAGTCCATACAATGCAAGCGTTGCTTTCTCCACAAGAATAAATTATGTAATAGACAGCCACACAATACGAAACCAATCAAAATTAATTCTGTAACTTAGGTGTATACAGTATAAAATGTAATCATTGCCGCATACAATGTGTTGGTCAGATCAGATGCAGCTTCCGAACTATATTCAAAGAACACATTAATCTACAGTATTTAAACGCTACACACCCAATAAATCTGCCATAGGTACGGACATGCGGGCCACAGGACATTCCTTTATAATATAGAGGACAATCTAATAATACTTCACAAAACAAACAAAGGCCACAAACTCAGTCCTTACGAGTAACTGGAATTTTCATTCATAATAGAAACCTTAGTGAGAACAACACTAAATGAAAACGACGAGACAGTGGCAGTGAGCTTTGTTACCAGCTGATGCAACATAACTCTTTCCATTTTCTACTTACTGAGCGACCTTAATAAAACATAATTCACAAAGTACCGTACACAAACAGTAACAATTAGATTGTGTTAATTCTATATCGGCAAGTTTCACAGTTTTAAATTTTTTTATGTTCAGTTGTCTTTACTGTTACTATTTAGAACAGTTATACTTTTAACAGGTTGTCGTATTGAGTGAAATAATTTTATAATTTTATATGTATCTTTGGTCCACGATGCAAGTTACTAATGAATGGTCTCGGAGACAAAGCACTGTATCTTTACATCGTTATAATCTTTGTTTTTCTGCGATATTGATTCGTGTTCTGTGAGACCAATTAAGCTAAAAATGTGTACTTACGAAAAACCGCAGGGTTCAGTGCAGTGAAACGCAATAATCCTATCACTGTTTAAAATTTATAATCTTAGTGCTGGCCGGTGTGGCCGTGTGGTTCTAGGCGCTTCAGTCTGGAACCGCGTGACCGCTACGGTCGCAGGTTCGAATCCTGCCTCTGGCATGGATGTGTGTGATGTCCTTAGGTTAGTTAGGTTCAAGTAGTTCTATGGGACTGATGACCACAGATGTTAAGTCCCATAGTGCTCAGAGCCATTTCAACCATTTATAATCTTAGTGACATATTACGCAAACAGGTGCCTGTTATAGGTTTTGTAGCAAAATGAAACCACAACAAAAAAACTGGCTGCATCCAGCTACCAAGAATGTAACATTGTTCTACCTGAAGAAGAGAGTGTAAACGCTCAAAACGCGTCTTGGGATAAAAAGAGTGAATGACGCAGATAACTGTTTATCTGCCCTTTTATTGACGTACTTCTGTTGTTAGGCACATAATACCTATCAGATAACGAAGCTGAACTAGTACTGTATCACGATTAATGTAGGACAGCGGCTTTAGTTCAGTTTCACGAGCCACGAGTGTTACTAAAGAAGGCCGCGCGGTGAGGATTCAGCGCTCCATTAGCAGGTAACTCGAGAGTAACTGTGTGCGGACAAGTGGTGTCGCTGTGACGCCCCCACCACCGCGGGCGGATGGATGCCGCTGTTAGCGTGTCAGTGACGGATGAGCCGACTGCAGTTCTGCCCTCGTCACCTCGTTACTAGAAGCTTCCTGGGAATCCTCTGCTGACAGGCTGAGGTATAGGGCTCGTCACAGCTAACGCAGACAACCATTTTGTCACTCGGATATCGTTAATTTACGATCTTCGCCAAATTTCTTCTGACTGTCATTAATATACCAGTGTGTCTCCTAAGCGCTTACGGAAACGTCACCTTGCATTTTCTTTTTTGTTTGGTAAGTGAATTACTTAATAAACAATAAATCCCCAATCCTTCTAAGAATGGAACTATGAAACAGCTCGAGACATCTGATTACGAATGAGTTAATATTCAAAAAAATTTACGTTAAGCGTGCAGTCGAATAAAAGTTCAGAAAAAAGTCTGAAATGTTGCTTTAAGATTGTTGGAAGTCGCTGAGTGTTCCCATTACGAAAAACTGGGTGAATACAGTCAGGGTAATTTGCGCTCCATTTTAAGCAAAACCTAGTTTTTCATGTATCTCATTGTCTATGACATCACAGCTCCAGGTCTATGCATCGTACAATGATATATAAATTTGCTAGTACCTTCAGTGACGTATGTTGATACTGTCTCTCAGGTGTGTTCCGATTACAATTAGCTGTACAGAAGTGGCAAATTAAAACATCATGTCTCGTGCTGAAGTTTGCTGCGTGAACAGCAGAAATCTGGTAACTTAAAAAAAATTTTCCTTTCCTCATTTTGTGTGGGGTATCAGCGAGACGGAGTCCGTAAAAATTTGAAATTATCTGGAAGTTTCTTTGGAGGTAGTTAAGTGCCCTCTTTCCCAAGTCTTCATAAATAAAAATCAGTTACCGCATGTATGAAAGATCATCCCCTGAGAACGGCTACACTGGTCAAGGTTTGTATGAAAGAAAATTTTTGGAAAATCCACCGGAAAAGTAGCAAATTGGGAAGGTACTTTTGTATGAAAATCCCAATGAAAGAAATCTGACGGTTGGTGACAGTACTGTTGTCACACTTTCTCATAACAACAATAATTCCGTACTGAATATTGATATTTTGTGAAAAAGAATACATTTGAAAGTGTTTTGAGGGTGGTGACCATACCTTTGGTGTGTTGCAAAGTTTACAATGACGTCAGTTCGCGGTAATTTGGTGTGTTGCAAACATACTGCTCGTAGTTTATTTCTTTAGAAAAAATGTCACCAGTGAGGGGTCGAAATATCAGTCGGCGTAGGCGCAACGTAAGCCAATCACATGATTATCGAGTCAATGACAATGACGAAGAGCGTAAACAGGGTTTGGAGGCAGATCGAATAAGACTGATTGTTGAGCGACAACGTACAGCCTAAGCCACTGAAGACAGATATACTACACAATAAACACTTTCAGTTAAACCAGCTACGAGAAATAACATGCTAACCTGTGCTGTGAAAACGCGCAGTTTTGTTATCCTTTCCGCTTTCATTTTTAACAGAAAACAGGACTGTTTTGACATCTTCAATTTTTTGCTCCTGTCCTCCTCAGTTGCGCGTAATACTACGGTATGTTGATGATTTTCACTTATGGACCGTCTGACAGCAACTGAATAAATCACAATTTTAGTGCCATACGCGTTTCGCCTTTATTTTCTGCAAGGCATCATCAGTGGCCTGTAATATGTACATATGTTAGCTATTTTATTTACATTTTTTGTCACTGTGCCTATAGGTATTAAACAGTTCTGGTGGTTGGCATTTCCTATTAAGTAGTAATGTTTTGAACTGTACTTACAGGTTGCGTAGACAGTTTCTTACATATTACGCTCCTGTTGCATTTTTGGTCTTGTTCTTCTTCTTATGAGCGCCAATTTGCTGTTTTTTCTGCATTCCACAGCACTATGCACTGAACGCTTTTTTTAATGCAATGTTTTGGTTTCTGTTGCCGACTGTCAAATGTTTTTGCCAAAGATCGAATATTACTGCCAAACTTATGAGTGTAACTATCGAAGTATCAGTGGTCTGTTCGTGTATGCATTTGTGTGTGCGCTTGTGTGTGTGTGTGTGTGTGTGTGTGTGTGTGTGTGTGTGTGTGTGTTTTTTGGTGTCATATTGTTTTATTTTATTTTATTGTATTTAATTATTTATTTTTGTTTATGTCCTGTGTATGTGTGTGTGTGTTTTGGTGTATTTGTGCTGTGTATGTGTGTCTGTCTGTATTTTGGTGTTATGCAATTTTTTTTTTGTGTGTGTGTGTGTGTGTGTTTTTTGGTGTCATATTATTTTATTTTATTTTATTGTATTTAATTATTTATTTTTGTTTATGCCCTGTGTATGTGTGTGTGTGTGTGTTTTGGTGTATTTGTGCAGTGTATGTGTGTCTGTCTGTCTGTCTGTATTTTGGTGTTATGCAATTTTTTTTTTTTTTTTTTGGAGTGTGTTTGTGTGTGTGTGTGTGTGTGTGTGTGTGTGTATTTTGGTGTTATATACTTTTTTTATGTTATAATTTCCTTTATTAAGTGTAGTAAGGAGCCTGTGCTGATGTGTGTTTGTTCATTTATCACATGTTTGTTTTCTGCTATGGCTTTCTGGATGTGGAAGTTCTCTTGCATTTGTATAAGATGTTTGTCATGGTTGCTTATTCTCATTATTTTCATTTCTTGTTCCATGTTTGTAGGATGATGGTTGTAGTGTTTTAAATGCTCTGCAAATGTGGAATGGTTTGTTTCATACTTCCAACATCTGATATGTTCTTTGTATCTTGTTTCAAAATTCCTGCATGTCATGCCTATGTATACTGCATCACAACTTTGACATTCAAGTTTATATATTCCTGATTGTTGGAATTTGTCCCTCTTGGTAGCTGGCTGGCTTAGGTGTGATTGAAGGGTTTGCCCAGGCTTATATGCTATTTTGAAGCCCTGTCTCTTTAGGATGTTTGCAACTCTGTGTGTTAGTTTATGTGTGTAGGTCATGGTGTACCATCTGGTTCTTTTCTGTGTGGTGTTGTCATTGTGTGTGTTTGTTGAGTGTGTTTGTAAGTTTTCAGCTTGTGAGTTCTTTTGTATTGTGGAAATGTTGTGTTTGTTTATTATTTGTGTTTTTATTTTTTGATTGAGCCTGTGTACCACATGTGTGTCACACCCGTTGTTCCTAGCTATTTGTATGATCGTGTTCATTTCTTGTTCATAGTTTCTCTTACTGAGTGGGATTCTGTTTAATCTATGTAACATGTGCCTTAGTGCTGCAAATTTCTGGGTTTGGGGGTGGTTGGATGTGGAATGTATTATTGTGTCCGTGGCTGTTGGTTTTCTAAAGATGTTAAATGTATGTTTTCCATTTTCTTTTTAATTGTAATGTCAAGAAAATTTATTTGATTTTCTTTTTCTTTTTCAAGTGTGAATTTTATGTTCTTATGAGCTTTGTTTTTTTCTGAATGGAGTTCATCTATTTTTTCACTTGGCTCGTCTACCAAACAAATAATGTCATCCACGTATCTGTACCAATATATGATTTTGAAACTTTCATTTGTGGTTATCTTATCAAATATCAGATTTTCAAGGTGACTGATGAAAATGTTTGCTAGTGTTCCTGATATTGGGGATCCCATGGGCAGTCCATCAGTTTGTAGATAATATTCTTCCTCAAACTGAAAGTAGTTTTGTTCAGTTGTCAGTCTGAGCATATCTGTTATTTCTTTTATTGCGTCTGTGGTGAGGTTGCTGTGGGATGAGAGATTTTGTTCTATGATTTCTATTGTTTCTGTGATAGGGATGGAGGTATACATATTTTCTATATCGAATGAAATCAGTGATGCTGTGT